>NC_141554.1:8507500-8512500 GCF_021556685.1 Rattus norvegicus | reverse complement strand
TCTGCCTCTGCATCTGCCTCTCTGCCTCTAACTCTCTGCCTCTGTTTCTGCCTCTGTCGCTCTGTCTCTCTGCCTCTGCCTCTCTGCTTCTCTGCTTCTCTGACTCTCTCCTCTCTGCCTCCCTGCCTCTGCTTCTCCCTCGGTCACTCTGCCTCTGCCTCTGCCTCTGCCTCTGCCTCTGCCTCTGCCTCTGCCTCTGCCTCTGCCTCTGCCCTCTGCCTCTGCCTCTGCCTCTGCTTCTGCCTCTGCCTCTGCTGCTCTGCCTCTGCTTCGGCCTCTGCTTCTCTGCCTCTGCTTCGGCCTCTGTCTCTGCCTATGACTCTGCCTATCTACCTCTGCTTCTGCATCTGCCTCGGCCTCGGCCTCGGCCTCTGATTCTGCCTCTCCCTCTGCCTCTCTGCCTCTGCTTCTGCATTTGCCCTGCCTCTGCCTCTCTGCCTCTCCCTCTCCCTCTGCCTCTGCCTCTGCCTCTGCCTCTGCCTATGCCTCTGCCTCTGCCTCTGCTTCTGCCTCTGCCTCTGTCCCTCTGCCTCTGTCTCTGCCCCTGCTTCTCCCTCTATCTCTCTGCCTCTGCCTCAGACTCTCTGCCTCTCTGCCTCTGCCTCTCTGCCTCTCAGCCTCTGTGCCTCTGCTTCTGCCTCTGTCACTCTGCCTCTGCCTCTCTGGCTTTGTTTCTGCCTCTGTCTCTCTGCCTATCTGCCTCTGACTCTCTGCCTCTCTGCCTCTCTGCCTCTGCTTCTGCCTCTGTCTCTGGCTCTGCTTCTGCCTCTGTCTCTCTGCCTCTGCCTCTGCCTCTGCCTATGCCTCTACCTCTGCCTCTGAATCTACCTCTTTGCCTCTACCTCTGCCTCTCTGCCTCTCTCCCTCTCTGCCTCTGCTTCTGCCTCTGTCTCTCTGCCCCTCTCTCTCTGCCTCTCTGCACTCTGTCTCTGCCTGGACCTCTCTGCCTCTGTTTCTGCCTCTGTCTCTCTGCCTCTCTGCCTCTCTGCCTCTCTGCCTCTCTGCCTCTCTGCCTCTCTGCCTCTCTGCCTCTCTGCCTCTCTGCCACTCTGCCTCTCTTCTTCTCTGCTTCTCTGACTCTCTGCCTCTCTGCCTCCCTGCCTCTGCTTCTGCCTTGGTCACTATGCCTCTGCCTCTGCCTCTGCCTGTGCCAATGCCTCTGCCTCTGCCTCTGCCTCTGCATCTGCCTCTGCCTCTGCATCTGCCTCTGCTGCGATGCCTCTGCTTCGGCCTCTGCTTCTCTGCCTCTGCTTCGGCCTCTGTCTCTGCCTATGACTCTGCCTATCTACCTCTGCTTCTGCATCTGCGTCGGCCTCGGCCTCTGATTCTGACTCTCCCTCTGCCTCTCTGCCTCTGCTTCTGCATTTGCCTCTGCCTCTGCCTCTCTGCCTCTGCCTCTCCCTCTGCCTCTGCCTCTGCCTCTGCCTCTGTTTCTGCCTCTGCCTATGACCCTCTGCCTCTGTCTCTGCCCCTGCTTCTCCCTCTATGTCTCTGCCTCTGCCTCGGACTCTCTGCCTCTCTGCCTCTGCCTCTCTGCCTCTCTGCCTCTGTGCCTCTGCTTCTGCCTCTGTCACTCTGCCTCTGCCTCTCTGGCTTAGTTTCTGCCTCTGTCTCTCTGCCTATCTGCCTCTGCCTCTCTGCCTCTCTGCCTCTCTGCCTCTCTGCCTCTCTGCCTCTCTGCCTCTCTGCCTCTCTGCCTCTCTGCCTCTCTGCCTCTCTGCCACTCTGCCTCTCTTCTTCTCTGCTTCTCTGACTCTCTGCCTCTCTGCCTCCCTGCCTCTGCTTCTGCCTTGGTCACTCTGCCTCTGCCTCTGCCTCTGCCTCTGCCCCTGCCCCTGCCCCTACCCTGCCCCTGCCCCTGCCCCTGCCCCTTCCCCTGCCCCTGCCCCTGCCCCTGCCCCTGCCCCTACCCCTGCCTCTGCCTCTGCCTCTGCCTCTGCCTCTGCCTCTGCCTCTTCCTCTGCCTCTCTGTCATTGCCTCTCTGCCTCTGCTTTTGCCTCTGTCTCTATGCCTCTCTCTCTCTGCCTCAGACTCTCTGCCTCTCTGCCTCTGCTTCTGCCTCGGCCACTGCCTCTGCTTCTGCTTCTGCCTCTGCCTCTGCGCCTGTTTCTGCCTCTGCTTTCTGCCTCTCCCTCTGCTTCTGCCTCAGTCTCTCTGCCTATCTCTCTCTCTGCCTCTGCCTCTGCCTCTCTGGACTCTGCCTCTGTCTCTCTGCCTCTCTGCCTCTGCCTCTCTGCCTCTCTGCCTCTCTGCCTCTCTGCCTCTCTGCCTATCTGCCTCTCTGGTCTCTGCCTCTGCCTCTGCCTCTCTGCCTCTCTGCCTCTGCCTCTGCCTCTCTACCTCTGCCTCTGCTTCTGCCTCTGTCTCTCTGCCTCTGTCTCTCTGCCTCTCTGCCTCTCTGCCTCTCTGCCTCTCTGCCTCTCTGCCTCTCTGCCTCTCTGCCTCTCTGCCTCTGCCTCTGCCTCTCTGCCTCTGCCTCTGCCTCTCTAACTCTGCCTCTGCTTCTGCCTCTGTCTCTCTGCCTCTGTCTCTCTGCCTCTCTGCACTCTGTCTCTGCCTCGGCCTCTCTGCCTCTGTTTCTGCCTCTGTCTCTCTGCCTCTCTGCCTCTCTGCCTCTCTGCCTCTCTGCCTCTCTGCCTCTCTGCCTCTCTGCCTCTCTCCCTCTCTGCCTCTCTGCCTCTCTGCCTCTCTGCCTCTCTGCCTCTGCCTCTCTACCTCTGCCTCTGCTTCTGCCTCTGTCTCTCTGCCTCTGTCTCTCTGCCTCTCTGCACTCTGTCTCTGCCTCGGCCTCTCTGCCTCTGTTTCTGCCTCAGTCTCTCTGCCTCTCTGCCTCTCTGCCTCTCTGCCTCTCTGCCTCTCTGCCTCTCTCCCTCTCTGCCTCTCTGCCTCTCTGCCTCTCTCCCTCTCTGCCTCTCTGCCTCTCTGCCTCTCTGCCTCTGCCTCTCTACCTCTGCCTCTGCTTCTGCCTCTGTCTCTCTGCCTCTGTCTCTCTGCCTCTCTGCACTCTGTCTCTGCCTCGGCCTCTCTGCCTCTGTTTCTGCCTCTGTCTCTCTGCCTCTCTGCCTCTCTGCCTCTCTGCCTCTCTGCCTCTCTGCCTCTCTGCCTCTCTCCCTCTCTGCCTCTCTGCCTCTCTGCCTCTCTGCCTCTCTGCCTCTGCCTCTCTACCTCTGCCTCTGATTCTGCCTCTGTCTCTCTGCCTCTGCCTAACTGCCGCTCTGTCGCTGCCTCTCTGCCTCTTTTTCTGCCTGTCTCTCTGCCTCTCTGCCTCTCTGCCTCTCTGCCTCTGCCTCTGCTTCTGCCTGTCTCTCTGCTTCTCTGCCTCTGCCTCAGCCTCTCTACCTCTGCCTCTGCTTCTGCCTCTGTCTCTTTGCCTCTGTCTCTCTGCCTCTGCCTCTCTGCCTCTCTGCCTCTAACTCTCTGCCTCTGTTTCTGCCTCTGTCGCTCTGTCTCTCTGCATCTACCTCTCTGCTTCTCTGCTTCTCTGCCTCTCTGCCTCTCTGCATCTCTGCCTCTGCTTCTGCTTGGCTCTCTGCTTCTCTACCTCTGCCTCTGCCTCTGCCTCTCTACCTCTGCCTCTGCTTCTGCCACTGTCTCTCTGCCTCTGTCTCTCTGCCTCTGTCTCTCTGCCTCTGCCTCTCTGCCTCTCTGCCTCTAACTCTCTGCCTCTGTTTCTGCCTCTGTCGCTCTGTCTCTCTGCCTCTGCCTCTCTGCTTCTCTGCTTCTCTGACTCTCTGCCTCTCTGCCTCCCTGCCTCTGCTTCTCCCTCGGTCACTCTGCCTCTGCCTCTGCCTCTGCCTCTGCCTCTGCCTCTGCCTCTGCCTCTGCCTCTGCCTCTGCCTCTGCCCTCTGCCTCTGCCTCTGCCTCTGCTTCTGCCTCTGCCTCTGCTGCTCTGCCTCTGCTTCGGCCTCTGCTTCTCTGCCTCTGCTTCGGCCTCTGTCTCTGCCTATGACTCTGCCTATCTACCTCTGCTTCTGCATCTGCCTCGGCCTCGGCCTCGGCCTCTGATTCTGCCTCTCCCTCTGCCTCTCTGCCTCTGCTTCTGCATTTGCCCTGCCTCTGCCTCTCTGCCTCTGCCTCTCCCTCTGCCTCTGCCTCTGCCTCTGCCTCTGCCTATGCCTCTGCCTCTGCCTCTGCTTCTGCCTCTGCCTCTGTCCCTCTGCCTCTGTCTCTGCCCCTGCTTCTCCCTCTATCTCTCTGCCTCTGCCTCAGACTCTCTGCCTCTCTGCCTCTGCCTCTCTGCCTCTCAGCCTCTGTGCCTCTGCTTCTGCCTCTGTCACTCTGCCTCTGCCTCTCTGGCTTTGTTTCTGCCTCTGTCTCTCTGCCTATCTGCCTCTGACTCTCTGCCTCTCTGCCTCTCTGCCTCTGCTTCTGCCTCTGTCTCTGGCTCTGCTTCTGCCTCTGTCTCTCTGCCTCTGCCTCTGCCTATGCCTCTACCTCTGCCTCTGAATCTACCTCTTTGCCTCTACCTCTGCCTCTCTGCCTCTCTCCCTCTCTGCCTCTGCTTCTGCCTCTGTCTCTCTGCCCCTCTCTCTCTGCCTCTCTGCACTCTATCTCTGCCTGGACCTCTCTGCCTCTGTTTCTGCCTCTGTCTCTCTGCCTCTCTGCCTCTCTGCCTCTCTGCCTCTCTGCCTCTCTGCCTCTCTGCCTCTCTGCCTCTCTGCCTCTCTGCCTCTCTGCCTCTCTGCCTCTCTGCCTCTCTGCCTCTCTGCCTCTCTGCCTCTCTGCCTCTCTGCCTCTCTGCCTCTCTGCCTCTCTGCCACTCTGCCTCTCTGCTTCTCTGACTCTCTGCCTCTCTGCCTCCCTGCCTCTGCTTCTGCCTTTGTCACTATGCCTCTGCCTCTGCCTCTGCCTCTGCCAATGCCTCTGCCTCTGCCTCTGCCTCTGCATCTGCCTCTGCCTCTGCATCTGCCTCTGCTGCGATGCCTCTGCTTCGGCCTCTGCTTCTCTGCCTCTGCATCGGCCTCTGTCTCTGCCTATGACTCTGCCTATCTACCTCTG
>NC_141554.1:8497500-8500000 GCF_021556685.1 Rattus norvegicus | reverse complement strand
CTCTGCGTTTCTGCCTCTCTGCCTCTCTGCCTCTCTGCCTCTGACTCTCTGCCTCTCTGCCTCTCTGCCTCTCTGCCTCTCTGCCTCTCTGCCTCACTGCCACTCTGACTCTCTGCTTCTCTGCTTCTCTGACTCTCTGCCTCTCTGCCTCCCTGCCTCTGCTTCTGCCTTGGTCACTCTGCCTCTTCCTCTGCCTCTGCCTCTGCCTCTGCCTCTGCCAATGCCTCTGCCTCTGCCTCTGCCTCTGCATCTGCCTCTGCCTCTGCATCTGCCTCTGCTGCTATGCCTCTGCTTCGGCCTCTGCTTCTCTGCCTCTGCTTCGGCCTCTGTCTCTGCCTATGACTCTGCATATCTACCTCTGCTTCTGCATCTGCCTCGGCCTCGGCCTCTGATTCTGACTCTCCCTCGGCCTCTCTGCCTCTGCTTCTGCATTTGCCTCTGCCTCTGCCTCTCTGCCTCTCTGCCTCTGTGCCTCTCCCTCTTCCTCTGCCTCTGCCTCTGTTTCTGCCTCTGCCTCTGACACTCTGCCTCTGTCTCTGCCCCTGCTTCTCCCTCTATCTCTCTGCCTCTGCCTCAGACTCTCTGCCTCTCTGCCTCTGCCTCTCTGCCTCTCTGCCTCTGTGCCTCTGCTTCTGCCTCTGTCACTCTGCCCATGCCTCTCTGGCTTAGTTTCTGCCTCTGTCTCTCTGCCTATCTGCCTCTGACTCTCTGCCTCTCTGCCTCTCTGCCTCTGCTTCTGCCTCTGTCTCTGGCTCTGCTTCTGCCTCTGTCACTCTGCCTCTGCCTCTGCCTCTGCCTCTTCCTCTGCCTCTGCATCTGCCTCTTTGCCTCTACCTCTGCCTCTCTGCCTCTCTGCCTCTCTGCCTCTGCCTCTGTCTCTCTGCCTCTGCCTCTGCCTATGCCTCTATCTCTGCCTCTGAATCTACCTCTTTGCCTCTACCTCTGCCTCTCTGCCTCTCTCCCTCTCTGCCTCTGCTTCTGCCTCTGTCTCTCTGCCTCTCTCTCTCTGCCTCTCTGCACTCTGTCTCTGCCTCGGCCTCTCTGCCTCTGTTTCTGCCTCTGTCTCTCTGCCTCTCTGCCTCTCTGCCTCTCTGCCTCTCTGCCTCTCTGCCTCTCTGCCTCTCTGCCTCTCTGCCTCTCTGCCTCTCTGCCTCTCTGCGTCTCTGCCTCTCTGCCTCTCTGCCTCTCTGACTCTCTGACTCTCTGCCTCTCTGCCTCTCTGCCTCTCTGCCTCACTGCCACTCTGACTCTCTGCTTCTCTGCTTCTCTGACTCTCTGCCTCTCTGCCTCCCTGCCTCTGCTTCTGCCTTGGTCACTCTGCCTCTGCCTCTTCCTCTGCCTCTGCATCTGCCTCTTTGCCTCTACCTCTGCCTCTCTGCCTCTCTGCCTCTCTGCCTCTGCCTCTGTCCCTCTGCCTCTGTCTCTGCCCCTGCTTCTCCCTCTATGTCTCTGCCTCTGCCTCGGACTCTCTGCCTCTCTGCCTCTGCCTCTGCTTCTGCCTCTGTCTCTCTGCCTCTGTCTCTCTGCCTCTGCCTAACTGCCGCTCTGTCGCTGCCTCTCTGCCTCTTTTTCTGCCTGTCTCTCTGCCTCTCTGCCTCTCTGCCTCTCTGCCTGTGCCTCTGCTTCTGCCTGTCTCTCTGCTTCTCTGCCTCTGCCTCTGCCTCTCTACCTCTGCCTCTGCTTCTGCCTCTGTCTCTTTGCCTCTGTCTCTCTGCCTCTGCCTCTCTGCCTCTCTGCCTCTAACTCTCTGCCTCTGTTCCTGCTTCTGTCGCTCTGTCTCTCTGCATCTACCTCTCTGCTTCTCTGCTTCTCTGCCTCTCTGCCTCTCTGCATCTCTGCCTCTGCTTCTGCTTGGCTCTCTGCTTCTCTGCCTCTGCCTCTGCCTCTGCCTCTGCCTCTCTACCTCTGCCTCTGCTTCTGCCTCTGTCTCTCTGCCTCTGTCTCTCTGCCTCTGTCTCTCTGCCTCTGCCTCTCTGCCTCTCTGCCTCTAACTCTCTGCCTCTGTTTCTGCCTCTGTCGCTCTGTCGCTCTGTCTCTCTGCCTCTGCCTCTCTGCTTCTCTGCTTCCCTGACTCTCTGCCTCTCTGCCTCCCTGCCTCTGCTTCTCCCTCGGTCACTCTGCCTCTGCCTCTGCCTCTGCCTCTGCCTCTGCCCTCTGCCTCTGCCTCTGCCTCTGCTTCTGCCTCTGCCTCTGCTGCTCTGCCTCTGCTACGGCCTCTGCTTCTCTGCCTCTGCTTCGGCCTCTGTCTCTGCCTATGACTCTGCCTATCTACCTCTGCTTCTGCATCTGCCTCGGCCTCGGCCTCGGCCTCTGATTCTGCCTCTCCCTCTGCCTCTCTGCCTCTGCTTCTGCATTTGCCCTGCCTCTGCCTCTCTGCCTCTGCCTCTCCCTCTGCCTCTGCCTCTGCCTCTGCCTCTGCCTATGCCTCTGCCTCTGCCTCTGCTTCTGCCTCTGCCTCTGTCCCTCTGCCTCTGTCTCTGCCCCTGCTTCTCCCTCTATC